>NC_089661.1:11177500-11185000 GCF_037042795.1 Molothrus aeneus | reverse complement strand
TGGAGGTGCCGGCAGCCCCCTTCCAGGACCGGGGCCTCTGAGAAACGGAGAGCAGGGGAAGGGGCAGGAAAAGATATCCACACTTCTTTAAAAGCGCAGGGGAAAAAACAAAAAGCAAGAAGGGGGTGCACACTCACGCACACACACGCTGCACCCTGCCCGAACCGGCGCCACGGGGAGGGGAAGGGATTCCACAGCCCCCCAGCTCTTCCCCGTGGCCGAGGGGTGCAGAAGCACCGATCGCTGGCCCGATTCCCCGGCAGCAGCACGCAAAATGCGATAAACACCGCACAATGAGCGTCTGGAAGTGAGGGGGTGCGGGGGGCACACGACGGACGGTGCCTCGCCCAGACGCACGGAGTTCGGACCTCCTGCTCCTCCCGGGAGCCCGAGCAGAGGAGTTGGACCAGCCCAAAATGGGGTTTGGTTGGGCTTGTTATAGATATATCATAGGAGAGAATTTAAATTAAATTAAAACCTCTCAGCTCCGGCCCTGCTCCTGCCTGCCTTAGCAGGTCCCCGGTGTCCCCTCGCGTCCCTCCTCGCCCCCTCGGGGCTGCTGGCAGCGCCTGGCCCGGCCGGAGCACGACCCCAGCTCGGGGGCACCGCGCCAATCGCGGTGCCCGATGCCGGCTCCTTCCCCGGCCGGGCCCCGCAGGCTCCCCGAGCACGGCGAGAGGCGGCTCCGGCAGCGGGGGGGAAAGCGGCTGCAAGGACACGGTGAAGCAAAGCCCACGGAGGAACCGCGGGCAACGGCGCTGCCTCATCCCGAGGGGCCCGTCCCCGGCTCCCGGGGTGGATTTAAGGACGAGTTCTCCGCACACGCAGCCCACGCCAAGCCGCCCCCGCACGGCCGCGGGTTCCGGCGAGATGCGGGGCCGCAGCTCGGCCTCGCCGCCTGCTCGCAGCCACCGCGGCACTGAACAGCATCCCGAGATCCAACAGCCACCCCGCAGCCCCCCATCCATTTATTTTTTGGAAGACCCACTGAAGCAGATGGGTGCTTCTCCTCCCCGTCCCGCACCGCCAAGGGCCTGAGCAGCTCGTTAAAATTAAGTTTTACAAGTTTCACTTGCTCTCGATGCATCTACGAGCTTTATTGACATTCTCCAGCATACCCTGGCCCGTGATTAAGCCTCATATTTGCATGCTAATTTTCTCGCCCTTGACTCATTTAAGAAAAATGTTTACAGTGGAAAAACATACTAAAAAATGTTAAGGGAAGCCAGGCTGGGTTGCTACTCTTCTCGTTTTGTAAGATTAAAAAAAAAAGGGTAGTAATAATAATAATAACGATAAATAAGACAGCAAGCGGCAGTGCAAGGCAGGGAACAAAAGGGCCGGGAGGCTGCGGCCCAAGCGCACAGGGCCCGTCCCGGAGCGGGGTCCGAGGGGCCTCCCCGGGGACTGCTCGGCGCAAGGAGAGGGCAGGGGCGGGAAAGGAGGGGGGACACGTTTTTTACCTGCACTCTGGACTCCACCAAGTCTAGCCTGAGAGCCAGAGCCTCTCGCATAAACACGTCCGGGTAATGGCTCTCATTGAACGCCTTTTCCAGCTCCTCGAGCTGCCAGCCAGTAAAATTGGTGCGGGTTCGTCTTCTTTTACAGCCAGGACTTTCCTTGTCCGGGTCACCCGAGTCTGAAAAAGCAGAAATACCCTCAGGTCCCTGGGAGACAGGCCTTCTCCCCCCCTCCCTGCCATTCACAGGAGCCTTTTAACTTTTGTGCTCGGTAGCGTTGGTAAAAGAGCGGGATTATTCACACACCTGCGCTAAAAATGGGGAGGAACCCGATCTGCCCTCGCCTCCTCCGAAAATGTACTTTACAGAACATTTATTCCTGAAGGAAGCTCTCCACAGGCACTCAGCTGGCAGAGAGAGAGAGAGAAGTTCCAATATTTGCTCCAACCACCAAAGGCTTCATTAAAAAACGAAAAATTAAAAAAAAAAAAATAAAAGCCCTCCCTCTTTCCCTTCCCCAGCCCCTCCGGAGCACCTGAGTGGGGCACAGCTCACGGCCCCGTTCCACGCGGGACCCCGGGTGCGGGGCGGCCCCTGGGCCTCCCGCAGTCCCCCCGAGCACGGGCGGGCGTGGGGCTGGGATGTTCGCAGCCTCTCCGAGTACCTACAGCTCCAGGCTGGGGATTTTCAGCCCCGGCTGCACCTCCCCTAACGTTTTCCGCCAGGTGTGGAAATTAAGGGAAAAAAAAAATCATAATAATAGTAATAATTATAATAATTTGTGTTTAGTTGAGGTGCAGTGTGGGGCAGCTCCAGGCTTAACCAGAAGCATGTTGGGGCGACAGAATGTTTTAGTAGCTGAACAATAGCGGTGCCACAGGCCGGTGGCGAGGGAAGGAGGGAGAACGCTTCCCTTTGGTTAAATCGTATTAAAAAAATAATTATTACCGCTCTTCATTCCCCAAACCCCAGTGACTACCATTACTATTTTTATGATTATCATCTTTTAATGGTACGATCCGAGCTGCCACACGATGAACTTTGGGGGAAGGCACCGGGCCGGGCCCGCTATTGTTCAGGGCACACGCGTGGCCCTGCGCCGCTGGGAGCGGGGAGCGCTCCCGGCGCTCGGACGGGGCCGTCCGCCCCCTCGGGGGCCAGCACAGCCTCCCACCCTGCCCCCCCAGACACCCCAAAACCCGCAGGCGAGGACAGCGGCGCTGCGCGGGTGCGGTGCTGCTGTTCCTCCGCGCTGACAGCTCCGGGCGGGGAGCGGCGGTCGGTGGCGGGGCGCGGGGGCGGGGGGACACCCGCGACACGGGGCCGCTCCTACCTGCGAGCTTGAAGGGCTGGCTGTCCCCGCTCACCCCGCAGCCGGAGGGGATCAGCGGCGCCGGGTTGACCACAGAGGCGGCGCAGGAGCCGCTCAGTAATCCATCGATGGAGAAGGGCACGGAGGCGGCCGCCGACTGCAGCTGGTGGCCGGCCAGCTCGTAGACGTGGTGGTGGCCGAGCGGGTAAGGGAAGCCCACCATCCCCCCGAACTGGGCATGAGGATGCTCCAGGATGCGGCTGTCCATCATGGGGGCGGCTCTAGGGCGGGGGGTGCCGGCGGGGCTGGGGGCGCTGGCGGCGGGGCGGCTGGGGCCGGGGGTGCTGCTGGCGGAGGAGGCGGCGCGGCGAGGGGCTCATGCTGCAGGGCGCCGGGCGCTTTAACTTTATCAACATCAGGCTCCCAATAATTAGCTCAGGCTGGGGGAATTTGGGACCAATAAGAAACGTTAATCGGTCCTGACGTCAGAGACGTGCCAGTGTGGGGAGCAAACGTTTTCCATATCGATTGCTAATTATACCTGACATCCAGCCTCAATAAACAATATCAGAGCTGTCACAACACGACGAGGGGGGCTTTGATACGAACTCCAGCCCGAGGAGGGCGGCGGGGGCCGGGCGGGCAGGGGGGGCGGAGGGGAACGCGAGGATCTGCCTGATACCCGGTTAAATACCAAACAGTCGGAGTTACACACACACGGCCTCCCCCCCCACACCCCTCCAACCCACCCTCTTCCCCCTTGTCCCCTCCCCTTGCCAAATCACTAATAGATTTCCCTTTAAAACATTCACCAGCGTGTTGTGGGGATTTTTCACCAGAAATGCTCTACTCTCTGAACCTTTAAAGTGATGTTGCTCCAATTACAGAGAGACATTGAGCGGCAAATAGACTGATCCAATAATAGGAGATTCATCATCCGCTCTTTCCAGAGCTGTCACATTGAATTTAAAACTACAAGCCTTTTCATCTCCTCTCCGGCTCCATAACAGGGGAGAGGGGAGGGGGGCAGAGGGAAAAAATGGGGGGGGAAAGGAAAGGAAGGAGAAAAAAAAATGAAAAAGGAAGAACCGTTTACAGCGTTTAGGAGGAGATTTGAGCATATCAATCGAAATCATAATTAATGCAATCTCCTATCGATTCGGCCACGGACACCCCCCCCTCCAGCAGTAACCACAACCTTTGAATTGTGAGCGCAGCCACGACCAGAAGCAGCCTCTGATCGCTAAAGAGGAGGCCAAAAACTCGTACTACTAATAATTTTTAAAAATCAAACCCGAACAAAGTTCCCATCCCTACATCCCTCCCATTTCACCTTCCCCTGGAGCAGACCCCACTCTTCATCCCGCCAGTCACCCACAGCCCCCAAACAGCCGCCAAACTGTTAAATTACTAATTCAATTACGTCCGCATAGAAGTTTTCACCCGGATAAAACATTGCTAGATTCCCCCGGTGAACAATTTAAGGGGACGGGTCTCCGGCAAAGCGCGGGGCTGGGGATCCCCAGTTTCGTGCCCTCTCCCGGTTAGAGGAACACTTCCCGAGCTCCCAGGAGAGAGGAAGAGGGGGAACTTCCCAGCCCCTGCCATCCCGAGCCCGCAGGACCGGAGCTGGCGGTCCCCAGGACCGGGGGGACCCAACCTGGCGACCCCCGGGAGGGCTCCCCCGGCCCCTGGGAGGGTGGGAAGGGGAGCGAGGGGAGAAGCAGCGTTTGCGTTTAACAAAGAGCAGAGGGAAAAGGGCCGGGCCGGGCAATCAGACAGGGGAAACTCTTCAAATCTTCCTGGGAGGTTCGTGCGGAATGAAATGCTTGGAGTCGGGGGGCGGGCGCGGTGGGGTGAGAAAGGGAAAGAAATAAAAATAAGTAGGAAGGAGAAAGGAGAGAGAAGGGAAGGGGAAAGAGGGAGAGACACTTTATCTCTGGAAAACATACACATAGATTTTCCAGTTATAAAATATCCAGTCAAGATGATCCATTTCCTAGCGCTGGTTTGTGTGGGTATGAGAGAGGGGGAAGTTAAAATTGAAATAAAAAGGAAGTCGAGTCTCTAATCTATGCTGTCTGTCCGGAGCTGTATTTATTCACCTAATTGAATGCCATACAATATAGTGCTGTATTATTGCTGTTCCCTCCCTCCCCCCTATAGATTAGTTTAATTATGGTCTCCCTGCCTCTGCTTAGAGCTAAAAGGTAGTTTGAATTTGGACTACACAGCCCTAACAGAAATAAGAAAATGATGGGGTTGGTATTAATTCTGGGGTCAAGGGCTTCACTTTTCACCATAATTTAATTTCTTTCTCTATAAATACTAAATGTAAACTGTGTCCACTGGACCAAATTTTGCCTGTAGCAATAAATGCCTCATTTTCTGTCGGATTTCAGGAGAGGAATGCGAGCGGGACGTGTTTCTGAATACAGAATGGTAATCAATCCAGCACAGAACAAGAGAGGGGGGACTTTTCTCTCTCTCCCTCTCTTTATTATAATGAATTAATTCGACTTTATTTATCCCATTTTCTGGAGCTGACAGAATGTTAATTTGAGTTGAAATTTCTCTCGCCTCTCACTCCCTGACCCCTGGCCTCCAGATTGGCGTGTTGTAATAACCTGAATCTTTCAACAGAAGCCCTGATAATTGTTACCTTATTAGCATGCAAATTGTTTAATTAATATTATTATGGAGAAGCATACAATCCGTCCGTCACTTGACCTCAAGTGCAAGTCCACGTAGTAAGCGGCTCTGTGCATTTCAATGTGCACATTTAAAATCGACTTCTGTTTTAATGTTTCTACGATCCTTGTCGAGCTTCTAAAAATCTCTCTTAAAGTGTTTGAGAGGAGCTTTCATGCGGGGAGGGGGAAAGGCTTTTGATGGCTCTCGGCCTTGATATCTCTTTATATTGCTCTCCATCTAAAACACAAATTATAGAAGCCGTTTTCTTCGTCGTCGTCTTTCTTTTTTTTTTTTTTCCTTATTTTTGAACATCAAAATTTAATAATTGCTTCCTTGTCAATTGCTGCTTCTTTAAAGGCACCCCCTTCAATCCGGAGAGCTGTTCCTCCAGCCAAACACTCGCACCAGCTCAATGAAAAGCAGCCCTTGACACGCAGTCCTGGGAGACGCTGCATTTAAATCCCTTTTTCTACAGCCGAGTGACATTGTCAGATGCTAGCTTTAATTAACTTGATAATAAGACGTACAAGACTCGCATTCAGGACGCCAGCTCGCCTCGCCTTGTTTCCCCTTTTATCACAATCTGGGTGTTTTATCTTACAGCTTCCTACTGGCTTTTACAGCCATTGCTGCGGGAGAGGCTCCGAGCGAGCGGCTCGGCAGAATGAGCCTGCCAGGAGCCCTGCCTGCAGAGCCTGCAGAGAGCCCAAAGAGCCCTGCCTGTACAGAGCCCAAAGAGCCCTGCCTGTACAGAGCCCAAAGAGCCCTGCCTGTACAGAGCCCAAAGAGCCCTGCCTGTACAGAGCCCTGCCTGCACAGAGCCTAAAGAGAGAGCCCAAAGAGCCCTGCCTGTACAGAGCCCTGCCTGCACAGAGCCCAAAGAGCCCTGCCTGTACAGAGCCCTGCCTGCAGAGCCTGCAGAGAGCCCAAAGAGCCCTGCCTGTACAGAGCCCAAAGAGCCCTGCCTGCACAGAGCCCTGCCTGTACAGAGCCCAAAGAGCCCTGCCTGCACAGAGCCCAAAGAGCCCTGCCTGTACAGAGCCCTGCCTGCAGAGCCTGCAGAGAGCCCAAAGAGCCCTGCCTGCACATAGCCCTGCCTGTACAGTGCCCAGAGCCCTGCCTGCACAGAGCCTAAAGAGCCCTGCCTGCACAGAGCCCTGCCTGCACAGAGCCCAGAGAGCCCTGCCTGCACAGAGCCTGAAGAGAGAGCCCTGCCTGCACAGAGCCCAGAGAGCCCTGCCTGCACAGAGCCCTGCCTGCAGCCCCAGAGCCTTGTCCACAGCCCCAGAGCTCTGCCTGCACCCCTCCCAGCCCTGCCTGTAGGGCCCTACTTGCACCTCCAGGGCTCTGCCTGCATCCCCCCAGCCCAGCCTGCACCCCCAGAGCTCTGCCTGCAGAGCTTTGCCTGCATTCCCCTGCTCTACCTGCACGCCCCCAGCCCTGCCTGTGGGCCCTCCCTGCACCTCCAGGGCTCTGCCCGCATCCCCTGACCCCTGCCTGCATCCCCCCAGCCCTGTCTGCACCCCCAGAGCCCTGCCTGCAGAGCTTTGCCTGCAGCCCCCCAGCTCTGCCTGCGCTCCCAGAGCTTTGCCCACTGCCCTTTCCCTGCATGCCCCCGGCCCTGCCTGTAGGGCCCTGCCTGTAGGGCCCTGCCTGCAGCCCCCCAGCCCTGCCTGCTGCCCCCGGCCCTGCCTGTAGGGCCCTGCCTGTAGGGCCCTGCCTGTAGGGCCCTGCCTGCAGCCCCCCGGCCCTGCCTGCTGCCCCTGGCCCTGCCTGTAGGGCCCTGCCTGTAGGGCCCTGCCTGCATCCCCCCAGCCCTGCCTGCTGCCCCCGGCCCTGCCTGTAGGGCCCTGCCTGCAGCCCCCCAGCCCTGCCTGTAGGGCCCTGCCTGCATCCCCCCAGCCCTGCCTGCTGCCCCCGGCCCTGCCTGTAGGGCCCTGCCTGCATCCCCCCAGCCCTGCCTGCTGCCCCCGGCCCTGCCTGTAGGGCCCTGCCTGCATCCCCCCAGCCCTGCCTGCTGCCCCCAGCCCTGCC